>NW_028141191.1:0-10000 GCF_030444845.1 Prenolepis imparis | reverse complement strand
TGCCTTCGTCCTTTCGTCTAGGCCTAATCAGCCATGAGGTGCGAATTGTGTGCAATAGAAGTATGTTAATTCATTTGAGTATATACAGTATTATAGTATTAATTCTACTACCAAATACATTTTATACGATAATATTAAAATTTAATATAAATATGTATACGTTAGTAAAGTTTTATGATGATATTTATTATGTGTGCAAATCTAACCAAATTACGACTAAAAAAAATGTTACAAAAGCTAAATATAGTGATTACCGAAGGTACCTAGCAACTATTTTAGCAAAAAATGGTAAGTTAAATATATGTCTCATATCAATATTTTATATTACTATTATTGCATGTCATTAACATTTATATTACATTACAAATATATACATAAATCCCAGATTGAATAGTAAGCAGTAACGATGCGATTGTTTATGATATAATAAAATATAAACGTAGAAATATATCTACGAATGAAATAAGAAATTGAGAATACATTTTAATGTATTCTCAATTTCTTTTTTTGTTAACAGATATTTCTTCAACATTACAGATAATAAAGATATATTGCAAGATATTAAAAAAAATATTATAACAAATAAACCACATATATTATGCAAAAGAACTAATTTTCTAAAATTTTGTGGTAAGTTTAACTCATATCAATGATGTTTGTAACACTTATTTTATCATATGTATGTAATAATCATGTATTTCTTTTCTCGTAGATATTAATTCGATAAGTCTTATAGATAAAAACAAAGGCATTGATTCTGTGATACTAAAAAAGGAGTCTGTTGCTAAAAAGATTGATATTTCATCAAATACTGGTGAATCTCACATAATAGTTTCTATGGATGAAAGCGATAAAAATAATGAATCTGTGTCAAACAGAAATTGTAATGAGAAGATGACCGATGTTGCATCAAATACTGGTAAATGTCCACATTTCCAATTATTTAATTTAGCTCATATCAATGATGTTTGTAATACTTATTTTATATATCATATGTATGCAATAATCATCTGTATTTCTTCTCTCATAGATATTAATTCGATAAGTCTTATAGATAAAAACAAAGGCAATGAGGCTGTGATACTAAACAAGGAGTCTATTACTAAAAAGAATGATGTTTCATTAAATACTGGTGAATCTCGCATAATAATGTCTATGCATAAAAGCGATAAAAATATTGAATCTGTGTCAAACAGAAATTGTAATGAGGAGATGACCGATGTTACGTCAAATACTGGTAAATGTGCACATTTCCAATTATTTAGTTTAACTCATATCAATGATGTTTGTAATACTTATTTTATAAATCATATGTATGCAATAATCATCTGTATTTTTTCTCTCGCAGATATTAATTCGATAAGTCTTATAGATAAAAACAAAGGCAATGAGGCTGTGATACTAAACAAGGAGTCTATTACTAAAAAGAATGATGTTTCATTAAATACTGGTGAATCTCGCATAATAATGTCTATGCATAAAAGCGATAAAAATATTGAATCTGTGTCAAACAAAGATTATAATAAGAAGATGACCGGTGTTACATCAAATACTGGTAAATGTGCACATTTCTAATTATTTAGTTTAACTCATATCGATGTTGTTTGTAATACTTATTTTATCATATGTATGCGATAATTATGTATTTCTTCTCTCGTAGATATTAATTTGATAAGTTTTATGGATAAAAACAAAGGCAATGAGTCTGTGATATTAAACAAGGAGTCTATTACTAAAAAGAATGATGTTTTATTAAATACCGGTGAATCTCGCATAATAATGTCTATGCATAAAAGCGATAAAAATATTGAATCTGTGTCAAACAGAAATTGTAATGAGGAGATGACCGATGTTGCATCAAATACTGGTAAATGTGCACATTTCTAATTATTTAGTTTAACTCATATCGATGTTGTTTGTAATACTTATTTTATCATATGTATGCGATAATTATGTATTTCTTCTCTCGTAGATATTAATTTGATAAGTTTTATGGATAAAAACAAAGGCAATGAGTCTGTGATATTAAACAAGGAGTCTATTACTAAAAAGAATGATGTTTTATTAAATACCGGTGAATCTCGCATAATAATGTCTATGCATAAAAGCGATAAAAATATTGAATCTGTGTCAAACAGAAATTGTAATGAGGAGATGACCGATGTTGCATCAAATACTGGTAAATGTGCACATTTCTAATTATTTAGTTTAACTCATATCGATGTTGTTTGTAATACTTATTTTATCATATGTATGCGATAATTATGTATTTCTTCTCTCGTAGATATTAATTTGATAAGTTTTATGGATAAAAACAAAGGCAATGAGTCTGTGATATTAAACAAGGAGTCTATTACTAAAAAGAATGATGTTTTATTAAATACCGGTGAATCTCGCATAATAATGTCTATGCATAAAAGCGATAAAAATATTGAATCTGTGTCAAACAGAAATTGTAATGAGGAGATGACCGATGTTGCATCAAATACTGGTAAATGTGCACATTTCCAATTATTTAGTTTAGCTCATATTAATGATATTTGTAATACTTATTTTATATATCATATGTATGCAATAATCATCTGTATTTCTTCTCTCGTAGATATTAATTCGATAAGTCTTATAGATAAAAACAAAGGCATTGATTCTGTGATACTAAAAAAGGAGTCTGTTGCTAAAAAGATTGATGTTTCATCAAATACTGATGAATCTCACATAATAGTTTCTATGGATGAAAGCGATAAAAATAATGAATCTGTGTCAAACAGAGATTGTAATGAGGAGATGACCAATGTTACATCAAATACTGGTAAATGTGCGAGAGAAGAAATTACCGTGATTATTGATAACTGTGATTATCAAGAGAGTACAGATCTCTCAGCAAATTTTGGTAAGTTTCGATAATGTTATCAACTATATTTCTAAGCGCTATTTTATCATCTGTATGAAATAATATTTTTTCTTATATATATTGTTTTAGATATTGGCACAATAATCTTTACAAATCAAAATGAGACCATTGAAACTGTCATGCCGAATAACTTTTTCATGAATGATAATATTGAAACAGCAGACGCAAATATTTCTTTATCTGGTATGCATTATTGTTAAAATTAAATTTTAAATATTGTTTCATATTTTTACATTTTAAATAATATGCAATGTTTTATTGCATTGTTGAATAAATGTATTTGTCCGTTTGTCTAATCTTATGTTTTGTTTGCAGATTCACTTAATGGATCTGTTATAATCAATAAGGAGTGTGTTAGGAGATTAAGTTTTAACATGACTGGTATGTAGAAATTGAATTATTTTTATATAAAAATATAAACTCATAAACAAATATAAATATACACAAACTATAAAAAAATAAGGAATAAATGCAATAAAAAATATATATATATATATGCATATATAAGCATGTCCAGTGTTTGCTGTTATCTGAATAAAATTATATAGATGATCATCTAGATGAAACTTTGGCGTCATCTTATCTTTATATAGATATAGATAATAAAAATATGTATTACGTATATCTGCATCATAGATGAGAAAAACTATTATTTTTACTAAATTATCTTGAATAATTTTCAGATAATTTTGATTTAGAATCATAGCACATAAAAATACTTAAATAGTAGAACTTAAGCAATAAGTCATAAAAATTTATAAGTAGAAATATAAATACATATATTTTTATATCCTTTTTATAATTTACATTTTTTTAAACTATGTTTATATAAGCAGTCTTAAAAATTATTATCTAGAAAATTATCTAGATGAATTGCCATATAATTTTACCTTTTATTTAAATACATATATTTAAAACAAAATTATCATTTTATCTAAAATTAATTTAAATATTTTTATCTCATCTTTATCTAGCTAATTTTAAAATCATCTAAGCACAACACTGAGCATATCACAAAAGTAATAGAAAACCACTTAAATTAAAATATAAACATTAATGTTTATGTATATTTATATTTTTTAGAGATAAAAGATTGTATCTCCAGTTATATAAATTTAGAGAAAACAGGTTTTATAGTTTCAAATACACATAAGAAATGATAAAATTTTAGACAAAATAAAAATAAATATGATAATACAGTAATACAATTTAAGTTTTTATTAAGTATTTATAAACTGACATTTTAAGATTTGTTTAAAGTATAATCTTGTAAACACGGATTATTTTAGATATTATTTACTAATCTATTTTTATATCTTCAATAAATCATACAGAAACTGATGCAGGACGTGTAAGTGTGTTATCTCCTTGCCGAGATGATATGCCTGATCCAGAAATTGTTGATGTGCCAGTGTCTTATAGTATGTAGTTTTGTTTTCTTTTTCTTTATAAATTAATAAATCTCACAATATTATATGTGTAATATATGATATATATATTAATGGACATAATTCTTATAACATTGACGTTGCTACTGTTTTACATCAAGCTTGTTATTATTTTCATATAACGTACAAGCTGCGATTGCAACTTCATGCAAAAAGCGCAATAGTTTTGTTTCATTAATTTTATCTTAAGCTTTTAGTGATTTTAATTATAAAGACTAATTATAAATTTATACTTTTGCAAGATTAATTATAAATTTAAACTTTTACAAGACTAATTATAAATTTAAGTAATGTAATTCATGCAATATTGTGCTCTGTATATTTGAAATACATTAAAATTAAGATAAATCAATTTTATTACCTCTACTTTGAACATTATTTTTTATCTTTTGGTAATATATACATTGACATACAAATATTGTGTGCTTTAATTTTTCAATGATATGGGAGTTGTGTCCTTTGTTCATAGTTATATAATTTCTTTGTTTTTCTTTGATACTAGATAATGATAAGGACGAAAGTGATGATGAAGAATATATACCTTCAGAACACAGTTCTTTATATAGCAAATCTCCTCAAAAGCAAGTGCCAATTGTTAACAGAAGTATTTCATCCACTTCCAGTTTTGATACATCAAGTACAAATGTTGTTGGTACATCAGCATGTAACGATGAAGCTATGTATGTTCAAAAGTCTAATTTAAAATCAAAACAAAATTATTGCACTTTTTGTATGAAGTTGCAATCACAGCTTGCACGACATTTGGAAACAGTACACTCTAACGAGCCTGATGTAAAAAAATTTGCCATTCTGCCTAGAAAAAACCCAGAAAGGAAGAAAATAATAGAGACTATTCGAAAAATGGGTAATTTTAAATTTAACACCAACTCAGAATTTAATACTGGGCAATTAATTGTATGCAGACGTCCAAATGAGAAATCTAATAAGACTGCTAAAGATTTTGTTGTTTGCGTAAAATGTAAAGGATTTTTCGCAAAAAGCACAATACGTCATCATGCTCGAGCTTGTCTTAAGAAAGATTTTCGAAAAAATAAAAATATTATGATTATGGGAAGAAAAATCACTGGTAGAATACATTCAATAGCAAGTGAGTGTTTAAGGAAAACAGTGTTTCCTGTTATGCGAGAAGATGATGTAATACGTATTGTGAGATATGACAAATTATTGATTATATATGCGAATAAGTTGTGTGTTAAATATAAATCCCAACATCAGCATGATATGATTCGTGCACGATTGCGTCTACTAGGCCGTTTTCTTATAGCGTTAAAAGAGATAAATACGAATATAGAAGATTTTCAGTCGCTGTATCATCCACAAATATATGACGACTGTATTTCAGCAATTAATATAGTTGCAGGATATGACAATGAAGAACAACTTTATAAAACTCCTGCAGTAGCGGCTAACTTGTCAACACTTATTAAGCATATAGGAAATCTTCTCATTATAGAATGCATCAAGACTCAAGATGAAGAGAAGAAAAAATTAGTTAAAGACTTTTTAAAACTGTTAGTTGTGGATATAGGTACGAGTGTCAACAAAACAGTTATTGAAACGCAGTCCGCACATAAAAGGCACAAGAAAATAAATCTCCCGTCATTGGAAGATATTAAAAAATTACACACACATTTGGCAAAAATGAGAACTGAAGCATATGCAGCATTAAAAGAGTCCTTTTCATATGAGAAATGGATTTCTTTAGCAGAAGTAACATTAACTTCAACACATGTCTTTAATAGACGACGAGCAGGAGAAATTGAGCGAGCACTGATAGAAGATTTTGAAAATTATGAAAAAGTAAATAAAAATATGTACAGTGATATTTATAAATCATTATCGATGGAAGATAGAAAAATTGCAGAGAAATATGTTCGATTTTGCATCAGAGGAAAACTGGGACGCACAGTGCCTGTTTTATTGTCAAATGAGTTATTTGATTGCATCACTTTAATCTTGAAATATCGTGAAGAAGCTAATGTACCAAAGAAAAACCCTTATATTTTTGGACTACCTGCTGTCGACAAAGATAGACACCGATACCTGAGAGCCTGTGTTTTAATGCGTACATTTGCCGAACAATGTAACGCAAGTCAATCAACTACTTTACGCGGTACAACATTAAGAAAACATATTGCAACACACTGCATTCAATTTAATCTGAATGATACTGATGAATGTTTCCGATCTTGCCACCTTTATGGGTCATGCTGATAAAATACACAGAGATCATTACAGGCAACCAATAGCAAGCAGAGATATACTGAAAATCTCCCGCTACTTAGAAGCAGTATCAGAAGGAAATGCACAAAATACGAATAATAAATCGATATCGGACAGTGATTCTGAAATAGAAGATAACTTAGTTGAAGTTAACAATAATAGTGATGAAAGAAGTAATGTTATTTGCTTAAATCATTATGTAAAACATAGAATTTATAATATTAAGATTTACATTATTTACATTTTTAATTAGTTTTATGTTGTTTTGATGCTTATTTATTTTACATTAAAGTATTCTTTTTGTATATTATTTTGATATCGTAATGATATCATGATAATAAAACGAGCATTACAATATTATAATTTCTATATTGTAATTTCGTAAATGTTTTAATAACTGCTGTTTATTATAGATATTTCATTATGTGAGACATCAAATCATTTCAAAAATTCTGACAAGCAAACGGATGAACAAGATGGAAAACGGAAACGTAGTAGTAAGTAATTTTTCATATCTGCTTTCAATCAATAACTGTACGAATTACAATAATATACAGTTTCTTTTATTATGTCAATTTGTTCTTAAAAATGATACTCATTTACATATTTGTAATATAACTCTTAAAAGTTACCTATTTAATTAGTGCCTGCAAGTAATTATATTTTGTCATTCCTTTTTTATTACCGAAATACAGAACTTAGTTTTGTTTACATAATCTATAACATTTGCCAATATTTATACTAAAACTATTTATAATTGCGATTCAAAATTAAAAGTAAATAAGTAAAATAAAATAGCATTTCTATTTAAATAATTTATTATCGTTGAATATGGGATATAGGAATGATCATAGCAATCAACGTATTATTTTTATGTCAAAGTCGAGAACAAATAGTATAGTTATTTCGTTAAATTATTTCAATAATATTCTCTATGCTCCTCTAGCATCTCCTTATGGACAAACAAAAAGAGTACGATGGACAGAATTTGAGAAAAAAGCAGCTCTTTCTGCGTTTGCACAACATATGGAAAATAATACATTGCCGTCTCTAAAAGAGATTCAAGAAGTAAAGAAAAAATATATTTCTCTGGCTCGTCGTACATCGCCGCAAATCAAAACGTGGTTGCATAATAAGCAGAAAAACCTGAAACAACAATAGTGGAAGAGTTTGCAATTTCGTACAAAACATTTTATTAACGCCTGTAAAGAAATTCTGATTTTTTTTAAAACAATATAAAACGTTTTCATATCACTTAAATTTTAAATTTTTTAATTAAAATTTATATAATTTAATACTTTATATAATATATATATATAATTTTAAATTAATTTTATATGTACTATACACAGTATAACTCTGATTCAATATCTTTTTTTTGTTTTTGTACACCTGTACATTGAGATATGCTAATATATAGATGTGTGCGTTAGTTCGTCAATGTTATAGATGTTCATAAGTAAATCTTATTCTATCTTTTGGTTTCAATTTAACTACCTCATTCTAGAAGGACCTTGTGAAGGCGTAGTTACTATAGTACAATATCTCGTATATTATATTATATTAATTAATTTATCACATGTTCTTTATGATTTATATTATTGCTAAATTTTAAGGATTAAAGTTTAACTTTAAGGATGTTGCGAATTTAGTCAAACATGATTGATGTATCAAGGTCCTATTACTTTTGCTGAAATCGAGAATATTAAGTTTTCTTATTTATAACTAGAGAAAAAGATATCAAATTTTGTGTTGTCATAAAAATAAATAAGTAAACATGATTAATGTATCAAGGTTCTCTTATTTTTGCTGAAATCGAGAATATTAAGTTTCCTTATTTATAACTAGAGAAAAGATATCAAATTTTGTGTTGTCATAAAAATGAATAAGTAATTACTTAAAATAAGTTCTACATACATTGTGAGCAATGATTTTAATTACCATTCTGTTGTATAATTATCATTTTCTGTTGTATTACTATATATATTACATTTTTTACTTGTTTCTTTATATGATTAGAGGTATTACAAACACATCTTAATAATATTTTCAGATTATTATAATTGAAAATTTTATATTACACTATATTAATACGTATAATTAAGATTATTATGTATTTCTTAATCTTTAGCACCGTAATTTTGTCATTTTAATGTACACAATACACATGTTTCTTTTGAATCTAATTGGAATTGTGAACACCTACACATATTTTTCACAAATTCAATATCTATGTAAAATTTCTATGAAAAACCATTCAAGAAAACAAAAAATGTATATTATTATCTTACATCACATATCATTATGAAATACTACATGAATATAACCTCTTTAATAAAAGATATTGAGTAATATATATAACATTCAGTTTCATTATTTTCATCTTTACATATTTATACATTATCTTTCCCTTCATGTATTTACTATGAAATACATATGAGATTTCCATATAAAAAATCTGTTACAGTTAGATACATATTATTTTGTTCTCTCCCTGCACCATCTTAAGAAATAAGTATAATAATCTCTTTCGCGCGGACGCCGAATTGAGATAGATTTCATGTTAAATTCGGCAGCGTTAATGTTAAATTACATGTTAATGTTCAAATAAATACGTCGGCAAATTGCAAATAATAAAGGCTCCACGCTGTTTATAAAACAATCTAGTAGCATAAATCGTGCGTGCATGATCGTATTCGTCGTTCTCTCGAATAAATCATAAATGGAATTATTATAAATATATAATATTGTATGTAAATGCAGAATGTCCTATACACGACACGTGACATTGTCATCATTTTCATATCATTTTCATATCGCCGAAAAAACAAAGTAATAATACTTTTTCGGCGCGATATCATATACGTCGCGTGTCTTTCGTCGCTCATCGCTCAAAGCGTGCGGTCTACCGTTTCGAGCGGCGAGCGATTAGAGACGCGCGACATATAATACACGCCGAAAAAGTATTATCAATTTGTTTTTCCGGCGGTAGAAAAATGATGTGAGAATTATGACGATGTCGCGTGTCGCGTGTAGGACACCGCTGCATATATATATACAACAATGTATATTTACAATGATTTCATTCTAGATTTAGTAAAGAGAACGATGAATACGCTCATATACGCACGATTTTATGATACTAGATTGTTTTATAATCAACGTGGATCCCTTTATCATTTGCAACTTGTCGACGTATTTGTTTCAACGATCATGTAGTTTAACATTAATATTGCCTAATTTAACATGAAATCTATCACAATTCGGTGTACGTGTGAAAGAGAGAGAGAGAGAGAGAGAGAGAGAGAGAGAGAGAGAGAGAATGAGAGAGAGAAAGAGAGAAAGAAATAGATAAACAGAGAAAGGTAAGTAGTACTCTGCGTTGATACCACTGCTT